>NW_027315733.1:2500-5000 GCF_026437365.1 Eucyclogobius newberryi | reverse complement strand
TCACGCACTGACCACGTGACAGGAAAAACACGTCACATGATTCAAAATGAAATTATTATAAAATATGTCTAAAAATATAAAAAACGGAGAATTTTTGCCTTTTAATTCATTTATTAAATCAAAATCATTTATTAATAAACCAATCAATAAAAGACAGAAAACTTAGTTAAAAAAAACACATAAATACATTTGTTTATAAATGTGTTTTTTATATTTTTGTGATTTATGCTTTTTTAAAGACAATTTAACATCTTACAATTTAACCCAAAAAGGAAGAAGAAAGAGGAGGAGAGAAGAGGAGAGAGGAGGAGAGAAGAGAAGAGGAGGAGAGAGGAGGAGAGAAGAGGAGAGAAGAGAAGAGGAGGAGAGAGGAGGAGAGAAGAGGAGAGAGGAGGAGAGAAGAGAGGAGGAGAGAAGAGGAGAGAAGGAGGAGAGAAGAGAAGAGGAGGAGAGAAGGAGGAGAGAAGAGGAGAGAAGAGAAGAGGAGGAGAGAGGAGGAGAGAAGAGGAGAGAAGAGAAGAGGAGAGAGGAGGAGAGAAGAGGAGAGAGGAGGAGAGAAGAGAGGAGGAGAGAAGAGGAGAGAAGGAGGAGAGAGGAGGAGAGAAGAGAAGGAGGAGAGAAGAGAAGAGGAGGAGAGAAGGAGGAGAGAGGAGGAGAGCGGAGGAGAGAAGAGAAGAGAGGAGGAGAGAAGAGAGGAGGAGGAGAGAAGGAGGAGAGAGCGAGAGAAGAGAAGAGGAGGAGAAAGGAGGAGAGAGAGAGAGAAGCTGCAGAGCCTCGAGCCTCGTCTCCATCTCACTGAGCAACAGTAATGGAACTGACACAGAACGCCTGAAGAGAGAGAGACCGGGTCTAGTCCTGGTTTAGTCCTGGTTTAGTCCTGGTTTAGTCCTGGTTTAGACCTGGTTTAGTCCTGGTTTAGACCGGGTCTAGTCCTGGTTTAGTCCTGGTTTAGTCCTGGTTTAGTCCTGGTTTAGACCTGGTTTAGTCCTGGTTTAGTCCTGATTTAGTCCTGCTTTAGTCCTGGTTTAGTCCTGGTTTAGTCCTGGTTTAGACCTGGTTTAGTCCTGTTTAGACCTGGTTTAGTCCTGGTTTAGACCTGGTTTAGACCCGGTTTAAATACAGATCTTAAGTTGGTCCAACATGAAGAATATAAACTCTGGTTATGTGACTCTGAAGGGGTCGGACAGGGCAGTGCCTGGTCTCTCCTCCTTTTGCTTTGTATTAGAACAATAAGCTCAAAATATGAGACTGAAACGTCTCATATTTTTATGATTTAAGGATGAAACAAACGACTCGAGCTGATGATGTGATAAAGTGATGTCATCATATCGTCTCATGATGTTGACCCAATGTCTGGACACAAACTGACCATGACACAAACTGACCACGACACAAACTGACCACGACACAAACTGACCACGACACAAACTGACCACGACACAAACTGACCACGATTCAAACTGACCACGACACAAACTGACCACGACACAAACTGACCACGACACAAACTGACCACGACACAAACTGACCATGACACAAACTGACCACGACACAAACTGACCACGACACAAACTGACCACGACACAAACTGACCACGACACAAACTGACCACGACACAAACTGACCATGACACAACACAAACTGACCACGACACAAACTGACCACGACACAAACTGACCACGACTCAAACTGACCACGACACAAACTGACCACGACTCAAACTGACCACGACACAAACTGACCACGACACAAACTGACCACGACAACAACTGACCACGACTCAAACTGACCACGACTCAAACTGACCACGACACAAACTGACCCATGACACAAACTGACCACGGACTCAAACTGACCACGACACAAACTGACCACGACACAAACTGACCACGACACAACCACAAACTGACCACGACACAAACTGACCACGACACAACACAAACTGACCACGACACAAACTGACCACGACACAAACTGACCACGACACAAACTGACCACGACACAAACTGACCACGATTCAAACTGACCACGATTCAAACTGACCACGACACAAACTGACCACGACACAAACTGACCACGACACAAACTGACCACGACTCAAACTGACCACGACACAAACTGACCACGACACAAACTGACCATGACACAACACAAACTGACCACGACACAAACTGACCACGACACAAACTGACCACGACACAAACTGACCACGACACAAACTGACCATGACACAAACTGACCACGACTCAAACTGACCACGACACAAACTGACCACGACACAAACTGACCACGACACAACACAAACTGACCACGACACAAACTGACCACGACACAACACAAACTGACCACGACACAAACTGACCACGACACAAACTGACCACGACACAAACTGACCACGGACACAAACTGACCACGATTCAAACTGACCACGATTCAAACTGACCACGACACAAACTGACCACGACACAAACTGACCACGACACAAACTGACCACGACTCA